>NC_091752.1:62033497-62048668 GCF_043380555.1 Nothobranchius furzeri | reverse complement strand
TCGCAGTAGGTCCCTTCTTTCCGCCCCCTCTCATTTTTAAGCCCCGTGTCAAGCTCAAGCCCTTCTTTTCCAGCGCTCACTTGCTCTCATTTCCTCTGCCTTCTGGCAAGCCTTGCTATTTATAAGAAAAAAAATCATTTTTCTTCTCCTCTCCCTCTCTTTCTCCTTTAATTCTTCCCTGGCGTGTTTGATTTTCTGCCCTGCTTAGAGAAGGTGCCCAGATGAGTGGCAGCCGGCCAGCGCTCGTCTCTGCTCATCCTCCTCCTCTTTCTCCATCTCCCTCACATGTGGCTTTTAGCAGGGGCCGCCGTAACCGCACAAACAAAAATTTACATAGAGAACAGTAGCAGGCTGCGGCGGTTGTGTATTGATGAGGAGCTGCCGTTCGAAGGAGCTCCAGCCGTTTTGCATACCCAGTGTAGCTTTGTGAATTGGCCCTCGGCCCAGACGATAAACCGGAGGTTTTACAGCATGACACAATTTATTCACTGCACTATTTGATTGTTTTGGCTGCTTTCTAATTTGATGGATCTTTCTGTTGTCTCTCAAGTCATCAACAACCCTTCTTCTATCTAATCTGTTCAGCTACGAGGGAAGGAAATGAATGTATTTAGCACAGAGCTCGGGCTGTTCTGCTCCGCGAGGCTTCACTACGTCTGCAGTCGTCTCAGTAGCGTGTGTGTGTGTGTGTGTGTGTGTAATAATGCTCATCTGGACAAACACACGGTTAGCATCGGCCCTCTTTGCTGTGTGTAAAGAAAACTGCACTTTTCTCGTGTGTGCCAAACACTTTGGGGCCTGTCGGTGCCGGAGGCCAGATATCATCCAAACTGCCATTGATTTGTTTGTCCTTTGGCTTTCCTCCACGGTTTGGGAAATGAATCATGGCTTTTTAAACGCTGCTCGCCTTGGCATCGTCTGTTTAATCCATACAATCCTCGTTTTCCATAAATAACAGGGCAGAAGTTGGCTTAAACCCACTTGTAACGCTGAGTGCTTTTGTTCTCTAAAGGATGACAGTCGCTCGAGGTGCTTCACACACACACACACACACACACACACACACACACACACACACACACACACACACACACACACACACACACACACACACACACACACACACACACACACACACACACATACACACACACACCACTCCTTCAGAGGTAGATTAAATTTAGCAAGTGTACGGAGGAGATGTGTGTCCGTATCTGCAAGGCTTCTGGTTCAGATTTCATCGTGTCGGCGTGGCGATAATTAAATAACATGAAAGTTTGAAACTTGGGAAAAAACCCGTCAGCTTTCAGAACAACATCGGGTTTTGTTTGTTTGAAACGTATTTCTACCCTTTCTGCTCGTTGTTTTTGTTTCTTTGATTCAGTCTTTTTCCTGAAACATACATTAATTTTTGTGACCTTCCAAGGCGCTACTAGCAGAGGGCCAGAGTCCAACATTCATTAGAGCATCACTTTATTTTACTACAAAATATGTGCAGCTGGATAACGAGAGCTCTGGGAATTTAAGTGGAGGTTGTTTTTTTTTCACAATGTTGTAAAAGAAAACCGACAAACGAGGAGATAATAATTAAGGAGGATTCAACAGACCTGCAGTCAGATGGTCACAGAAACTCAAATTCAACAATCTAGAGTTGAACTACATTTCAGCTAGCTGCTATCTGGAGCCTGACGGGTCATGATGGTGGAAAGATGATTTCTGGCATACCAGAGAGGGTGGAGCCTGCTGAGCTGGTTTCGTTTGGGTTAAAGGTGGCGCTTGGTGGCGGGTTGGAGGCGGGGCTTGTTGGGTTGGAGGTGGAGTCTGTGTTTGATCAGAGGTGAGGCTTGTTGGGTTGGAGGTGGAGTCTGATAGATCAGAGGCGGGGCTTGTTGGGTTGGAGGTGGAGTCTGATAGATCAGAGGCGGGGCTTGTTGGGTTGGAGGTGGAGTCTGTGTTAGATCAGAGGCGGGGCTTGTTAGATCAGAGGTGGTGATTAGAAAACGATTTTCCACTATTCACACATACTTTCTCATGCTTTCCAGATGATGATGATGCAGGATAGCCTCACATTATTCTTGTGGTGATATTTGAAGTCACCTTGTCTTCTCGGAGCGGTTCTGTGTGTGACCTCTGACCCGGAGGAAGTCAGAGACCCTTAACTTAAAGAGGCCATGGCCATCAACACACCAACAGTTGGATCATAATCACAACTAATCTACACAATAATGAAACTGCAGCCTTACGGCTCGTCAAAATAAATGTGTTGAGTGACTCCCAAGCACTAGACTGTTCTTCATTATTCATGTTCATGTTAACACTTTCCATCCTGTCATATTTGTTGGTTTGACTGAATGTGAGCTGTTATCTGATTATGATTAGGTTTTCAACTGAAGACATGTGTTTATAGTGATTTCAATCAAACCATAGAAAAGCTGCTTCTAAGGCCCTGAAGTCCAAGCAGGAAGAGAGTGCACTGTCTTCATCCGAAGGACCGTAACAGGAAATAGGATTGGTTTTTAACACACACCCTCAGTGGGTCTTCTTAAAGAATCATCAGGTCTGTTCTTCTGGCTGCTTTAGCCAGTGTCTCCCTGTGAAGACCTTGTCCATTCAGGAATGTCCCAACGTGACCCAGAAGGGCGCTGGTGGAAGGACAGTGGTAGGTCCAAGGGGGGTAAGGAGCCAGATAAAGGAGGGAAGAGGTGGACAGGATGGGGTGTTGGTGTTTCTGTAATGGTGTGCGTGCGTGTGTGTGTGTGTGTGTGTGCGTGTGTGTGTGTGTGTGTGGTGGTGGTGGGGGTTGTTCTGATAGGTTTTGATAGAGAGATGGTAATGAATGTGTTGAGGGCGTGGCCCCCTGAAGCGCAGTGGCGGTAATGCAGGGTGACACTGGATTTGTTCTAATAACCCCGAAAAGTGGTGATGAAATAGTCCGCTCCCCTACTGGAGCCCTGATGGATGTGCTGGGAGTAATTAAACTCCATTAGACTGCTGGTCCACTCACTGTGTGTGTGTGTGTGTGTGTGTGTGTGTGTGCGCGTGTGTGTCTTCAGGGATCAGGCTATCTGAGGTAGAAGGTGCACAGCCATTGTCTGTGTAGTGAGAACTGAGTGTGTATTAGAGCATATTTTGCATCAGAACAGCATGAAGCGTACACACACACACACACACACACACACACACACACACACACACACACACACACACACACACACACACCAGTCAGCTGTGTGATGCTGAGTGTACACGAGCGTCTCACTCCAGTGAATTCCCAGAGGTTGGGAGTGCACAGTTGGAGTAGTGTCAGTGTCGTTGTCATCCAGCACGTTGTTGTGTTTTGCTGTTGACAGGAAATGCTTTCTGCGGCACTGCTGATGTGTGTGTGTGTGTGTGTTTTATACCACAGAGATGTTTTGACTCAACACCAAGCCGGGGGAGCAGCCTGCGGCAAGACCACCGTACCGGGCTCTGGGGGAATAACAGAGTCCTGCATCTACTGTCATGTTTCCTTCTGGCTCTCATCCATGCTTAACACACACACACACACACACACACACACACACACACGTTGTGTGTGTGTGTGTGTGTGTGTGTGTGTGTGTGTGTGTGCGTGTGTGTCTTCAGGGATCAGGCTATCTGAGGTAGAAGGCGCACAGCCATTGTCAGTGTAGTGAGAACACCTGTGTGTGTGTGTGTGTGTGTGTGTGTGTGTGTGTGTGTGTGTGTGTGTGTGTGTGTGTGTGTGTGTAAAATGACCGTAACTGTAAACATAAAACTGGGCCTGGTCTGACTGAGTGCCCATCCTTCATAGAAACATCTGGGTCTCATTGAGGAGGCTCAGGGCTGCAGCCCGGCCCAAGCCACGGTAGGCTTGCAGCTCGCTCACCATTCTCAGTCTCCACTTTAATGACCCTCCTGGGAACCCTTACCTGATGGACCAGCTCCGAGCCAGCGTGTCCAGGTGCTACAACAGAAGTATTTCATTAAAAATTAACGCCAGCGTTTTGCTGCAAAGCTCTCAGTCAGTGCTGAGGAGAGGCGGTGAATAAAACACGCACACACACTTTGGCACGGGTCCAGAGGTAGATGTATGTGAGCAGCTTCTTCCTTCTCTTCTCTGTTCCCCCCACCCAATCACACTATGACATCACTTGACCTTTCTGTGGCTAATTAGTCGGCTCGTGGAACGGGATTGTGAGTAGTGTCTCATACTGAAATGATGACGGCGATGATGCTGGCGTTCTGGTTAGTTGGCGACTTGAACGTCTGGTATGCCTCTTTGGGGTTCCTCCTTACTGGTGCCGACCTGCAGCTCACCTGAGGGTGAGGATCCCGGTGAGGCTGGCGTCTGTGGCCGCCTCGGTCAGAGCTGACTGTGGTTCTGTTTGCACTCGCAAATAAAGAAACCCAGTCTGTCAGAAGAAATCAGCTGATTGTGATTGCTGTAACGCGTGGGTGGAACGCAGAACAAAACATATCTGCTCTCCTTTGATGTTTCTTCACTCACATACAGATGTGTCTGAATGTGTGTGTTTCTACAGATGAGCACAGCACACACAGATGTGTGTTTGTGTGTAAACAGATGAATGAGACTCAAGTCTCAGGATCATGTCTGTTGCTGGCATGCTGACGCCTGCCTCCAGATGCACAGTGCTCTGCATTTCATGCATCGAGTAAGAACACACACACACACACACACACACACACACACACACACACACACACACACACACACACACACACACACACACACACACACACACGCACGCACGCACGCACGCACGCACGCACGCACACTAACCTCACGAGGAACATCCATTCACTCTGAGAGAAAGGTCCGGTAACAACTGGGCTGTGGATCTGACCCTGATGGCTCGTTGGATCATGAATGCTGCTACAGGAAACATTTAGTGGATGGATCTTCTGGTCAGAGCTTTCACAGTTCTTCTGATGGTCAATCAGAACAATCGGTTTTAATCCCTTTACTTAAACACAATCAATGTGTTTATGTTGTTCATTTGGAGGGACAAGGCTAATGACATAATGCAAGGAATAAACATGCTAGCTCTGTTACTGTATAATAAAGGTAATCATAGCTTAGCTCTTTGACATGCTCCAGTCCTATTGGAACACTGAACTGAATGTAATAAATCTACCAAATTAAAAAAGTACGAATATTTAAACAAAAACATGATCATTAGGACTGGGACTAGATTATGCAATTAATCTAATTAATCATTTCATTTGTAATCAATTAATCTTCCTAATTTACATTTTATTTGTTCAATAAAATTTGCCCCAAATAATTTTTTCCAAATTAGAAATTATTTAGTGAGGCACCGGATCAACAATAGACGTGGGCATTAATTAACTTCTGAAGAAGTGCTTTAACGTTGGACTATCTAATCTATCTAATCCATCTATCTATCTTGTATATTGTATTATACATATATGTATATAATATATATATAATATAATATATGTATATAATCTATATATATATAATATATATGTATAATATATATATATATATATATATATATATATATATATATATATATATATATATATATATATATCTCCCTGGTAAAAAATAGGACTGATCTAAAGGCACAGTGTAAGTATATTCCAATAATAATAATAATAATAATAATAATAATAATAACAATAACAATTGCAGACGTACTTTTGAGCAGTACCTGCCAAACCGGTGTGGGAGTGTCTCACGAGGGACATTTTGGAACGAGGCAGGACAATGTCCTCATGTGCTTCAGATGTATATCTAATTGTGGGTTTTTGAGTGACCTTTAATATTTACATATTAAACATATTTTTATTGTGAAAATAATCTAGTAAAATAATTAGAAATAAAAATGTCAAAGTGATCTTCTGCAAAATGCAAACCTTTTTCTACCGTAGGGTTTAAACAGTCTCTGCTCAGAAAAACGTGATAAACCAACACGTTTCTATAGAAAGGGAAGAGGGAGAGAAGATATACCCCAGCTGCTTGTTGGACTACCTTTAGAAACCGCTGTTTAGAGCCAACCATCATGTCTGCGGCTTTCATCGCTGCACAAATATTAGGAATGTAGCTTTCCTCGTGTTTAACGCACCTACTTCCATGGCACAGATCAGTAAAAGAGTGGCAGCAGCAGGAATGTTCGTCTCACGGATGTTTCCAGGAATTTGTTTTCTATTTTTACAGGTTAGGAAAAGAGGCAGACATGTTTTCTTAAACACACGGCATCAGTCCAAGCTGATAATAACGGTTAGCGGAGAGGGGCTCTCAGCTGCGCGTCGGTGTAATCTGTGTACAAGGAAATCGTGCACTGACAAAGGTTCCACCTTGCTTGAAATGCCAGCTGTGACAAAATGTGTTCATCTTTATTTATTTCTAATTAAACAATTAGAATTATTTTTGGCGTTAAATTCCACCCCTGTATATGTCTACACACACACACACACACACACACACACACACACACACACACACACACACACACACACACACACTTTAGAATGAACGTCTGAATTCACCTATTCTTAAGTGAAACCGTAGAGATGACAGGAACACTGCTGAGCTGAGAACGCGTCACCTGGAGTAAAGTCAGCACCGTTACCCGTTCGGAGGATGAAACGGGTTTTAACACTCGGTTTGCTTCACAGTTTTGTGGTTTTAGTTTATAAAAATGAACATAACTAATTATCTCATCAGCTTCAGCCGGTGTGGTAGAACAGTGTAAAAATCAGTGTAATTATCACAGTTTTAGGAGACGAATTCTGAATCAAATCTCAGATATCACGAGGCCTTTGTGTTGGTTTTGATGTTTTTTAGTTTCGGCTTCCGAGCTTTTGTTGGTTTAATGTGAAATTCTCCATCATCACAAAGATTGATCACTTAGCAAACAAGCATCTCTCTCTAAAGGGTACAGAACGTTCTGTTCCATCAAATCATAATTCATCTTCCTGCAGCCAGACAGACGCTTCGGACCGCTTCGACAACAAAAAGTCTTTTCAGCTCCTCACAGAAATACCTGCTCTTCTCCGAGCATCAATTAGGTGCTGATGTGAGGAGAAAGACCGTCTATAGTTTGGAGGATTTATTCAATTTGCATCCATAATTGCTTGCAATTTACGAACTCATTATTTTACAATTTAGTGCATTTAACAGCAGCTGGAGGGCAGATAATAGTGGGGCTATGGGGGCTCGCAGAGGCCCCAGATGGGCCCCAAACACGAAGCAAAGCACAAAAATAATGATCTTCATCTGGATGACTTTAAAAACTGCTTCAGGAGGAGTGAGAGGAAACTTGGGCCTAAAGATGAAGAAGCTTCTCTGAATAAAACTCGCGTCCTCTGATCTGAACCGCCAGTCCTCAGCGGGATTGGCGGCGTCATCACAGAGCGCTGACTCATGCTAGCAGTAGCACAGCTAACATCTTTACCTCCAGAATCAGAACCTTCAAGTTTAAATTTAATCAGTACCAGCAGCACTGATCTAGTGTGCATGCGCCTGTGTGTGTGTGTGTGTGTGTGTGTGTGTGTGTGTGTGTGTGTGTGTGTGTGAGAAGGCCCCTCCCTTCCTCTCCTCTCACAGCTGATTGTTTACTGAGTGCTTTCCACCGTTTTCTTTCCTCGGAGTCTGTAAGTATAAAATTTTAATTAGGAACACTGACAGGTCTGGAACATGATCCACAGCCTGCATCCATCACAACACAAAGCGGGGGTGGGGGAGCACTGTGGTTCTCACGTCTGCCTCTCTCTCCTCCGCCCCGGCCCGCTCACCCCCTCCCGGATCGCCCCTCTCGTGACGGGAGCGCCGGACTTGAGCAGCAGGTGCCATATTACCGTGTACAGGAAAGCAATTAGGCAGCATATTGGATGAAGGAGGAGTGCATTAATATTAGCGAGTGCATTTGTCAGCGCCGTTTGATGCGAGTCTTTTTCTTTTCTTTCTGCAACATTAAGATTGTGGCGCTCATAAATTCACTGCTTAAACCACCATCTGCTGCTGCTGTCAGCCCACACCAAGGGAGGGGTGGGGGGGTTGGGGGTATTCCCCTCTGCCTCCCCCACTGGGGAGACAGCGTGAAAGACAGACAGATAAAAGAAAACGCATCCGTCCCCTCCCTCCCTCTGTGTTTTTGTCCCTTTCCCGGGAACGTGGAGTGTGTTAGGATTTATGGAGGAGCGTGGCACACACCGAGCCGTCCTGCTCTTATGTCTGGCTACCTTCTGCTCACCGTGCTCACAGAGGACATCAATCCTTCACAGCACTCCACTTTGGACAACAAGTGAACAGGTGGTTTTGTCATCATAACGCTGCAGCCTCCTCCTGACCTTTGACCTCCTGACGTCTGGCTCACGTGCACTCCTGCAGAAACGAGTCCGGTGATTTATTCTAATGACAGAGTTCTGAGCCCAGTTCTGACCGTACTTTCACTTCTGATCAGAATTATCGTTATTTTCCCATTTCATTAAAATATGCATCCCGATTGTGGAATTAAGAATTTCCTGAAAGAAGATGTGTCCTCAGTGGTGAGTTCACAGACTGGGCAAAATGTCAGATGTTTACAATGCTGTAGTGTATTCATTAATGTAAATAAATGCACAGAGACCTGCCCTCTGACTTTTGGAATAATTTGTCTAACTAATTAATCAGCTGATCATCATCATCTTCATCATCATCAGCAGCAGCAGGAACCTGGAATGTGTCCCGTTGGTTTTAGGAGATAAAAATGCTTTAGTCATCTTTCATGTATTTAACAATAGAATCTGTTTTATAATGAAGGCATCATGTGGTCTAAATCACAAGTTATAAACCTGCCTCTCTGTTGTTGTTGTTATTATTATTATTATTGTTTCTGTTTTATGACTGAATGTTGTCTTTCTACATGATCTGGATATTGGTATTGATGTGTCCCTGGAGTGGGGTTACACACACACACACACACACACACACACACACACACACACACACACACACACACACACACACACACACACACACACACACTGTACATGCCCCCCTCCCCACCCCCTCCACCACACACACACAGGCTCCCCTACACCTGCTCCTCACCTGGGCCACACCGGAGCTGCTGCTGGTGATGCCATTGCACTCAGAGGTGGACCTAGATCCTGTTCTGATCCAAATTCCAACTGGGAGGGCTCTGAGAGTGGACTACGGATTTGTCTGGGTCCTCATTTAGCAAATGTTCGTAGAAACTGACCTCTGTTCCTTCCTATCAATGGAAATCAGAATGTTTTAGGAACAGCCATAATCCTGCTTGTGCCTGCTTACAGTCATTTACACACACAAACACTCTTCTTTAGCCATATTTGATCTGAGAGCAACCACTGCGTTCCTCCTGAGAAAACAACCTTCGAGATCGAAGCACTGGTTGTCAGCTGCTGGGTGACCAGGAGAGGAACGTCCCGGAAAGTTGTTGAGGTGGTAAACACGGTCACAACAGACGAGAGGTTCCTGTCAGAAATAAAGAAGAAATGGTTCGCCATGAAACTGAAGGGCAACAGACTGGATGCTCCAGTAAGAGATCAGCCATGCTACAATGATTTATTTATATACAATATATATATATATATATAATGATGAAGGTGTCTTTTATCCAACCAATTTCTGGCTAGGCTCAAAGAAAAATGACGCTAGCAACCAGATGTAGCACATGCCCAGTGGTTTGCACGGTGAGGTTTTGTTGCTAGAAGTGGTTTTTATGAACATTTGAAGAGGATTCAAAAACATGCATCCCTGAAAAATGTACTTGTGCAGCTCGGAAAGATGCTGCACCGTTCGCGGTTGCACTAACGACCAGAGGAATCTGGATTTGTGGCTACAAGAGCGATGTTTGGATCATTCACATTAGAGTAAGAGAGAGCTGCTGCGGGCGAGTGTCGGTGCAGTTTTCACCGCCTCCCCACAGATGAGGGATCCAGACAGGAAGTGGGTGGATTTGTTTGTGCGTTCTTTTCATAAGATTTGTTAAAACCCAGAGAGGAACACCCGCATCTGTTGTTGGATATGACAAACCTCGGGTCTGTAGACTGGTCAAACCCGACCAACCTTGTTTCTATGCAGGGACGGAGATGCCTCGGAGCCTTTAGGGTTGTTCCTTGCCTCGCTGTAGCTAAGTAGCTAAACGCTAACGAACGTTAATAATCAGTAGATGAGGAACACGCGTGGACGGCTGGCACCTTCAGCATTGCGGTTCCCCGACGTTCTACCAGTAGATAGAGTGTGTACGCATGATCAGAGCTGTTCTAATATTTAGGAACATTTCTACACACAAAATGTGTGTGTGTGTGTGAGGTAGCAGGCCTGTATAAGGGTCGTATGACGCACTTTAAACGGGGACAGGTGAGCGTTATGCACCCATCTGATGAATCCTGGTTTTATGAAAGCATTTATTCTGAAGCTTTTTGTGAGAATTCAGATGTTTTTTACTCCAACAGCTGGATTTACGACACAACAAGGTCACAGCAAAAATAAAAGCTCTAGCACATCTCACGTGGACGCTCAGCAGCATCTCATCTGCACTCGGCCGGCCTTTAAGCCCTCAGATGTATAATTTTCTTTAGACGCACCTTTTTTGGACCGATTTTCTGTTTCCTCGGTGGCCTCCTTCATCCCGAGCTGCCAGCTCCTTCTGTCATCTTCCATCTCTCACAGATCACACGGCACCAGGCCGCCGCTGGAAAGGGACAATTTGTCAGCTGTATGCATGAGTGAGCATCTGAACTCACCATCTATTATTCTGACTGGACATCGGCTGTGTGTGTGTGGTTGTGTGTGTGTGTGTGCATGCTTCTCTCTGTGTGTGTGTGTGTGTGTGTGTGTGTGTGTGTGTGTGTGTGTGTGCATGCCTTTGTGTGTGTGCGTGCTTCTCTATGTGTGTGCGTTCCTGTGTGTGTGTGTGTGTGTGTGTGTGCATGTATGTATGTGTGTATGTGTGTGCGTGTGCCTGTGTGTGTGTGTATGTGTATGTGTGTGTGTGTGTGTGTAGGTGTGTATGTGTATGTGTGTAGGTGTGTATGTGTATGTGTGTATGTGTGTGTGCGCATGCCTGTGTGTGTGTGTGTGTGAGAGTGTGTGTGTGTGTGCACGTGCCTGTGTGTGTGTGTGAGTGTGTGTGTGTGAACGTGCCTGTGTGTGTGAGTATGTGTATGTGTGTGTGTGCGCGCGCATGCCTCTGTGTGTGTGTGTGTGTGCGCGCGCATGCCTCTGTGTGTGTGTGTGTGTGTGTGCGTGCCTCTGTGTGTGTGTGTGTATGTGTATGCGTGTGTGTGTGTGTGTGTGTGTGCGTGCGTGCGTGCCTCTGTGTGTGTGTGTGTATGTGTATGTGTGTGTGTGTGTGTGTGTGTGCGTGCGTGCGTGTCTCTGTGTGTGTGTGTGTAAGAGCTCCTCTGGTTTGGTGAGAAGAACTGGACCAGCTCTGCTGAGGTTTTATGTATTTTACAGATGAAGTACTAAAGCGTAACTTGCTGTCATCTTTCTGCCTCATATGAAATGGATCTTCAGCGGCTGAACATGCTTCTATTAAAAGCCCTCTACCTGTGAACCATTTGGAGCCGTAGCAGCAGGCTCCATTCTGTCTCTTTAACACACACTGGCTCTGTGCTCAGCCTCTTTTTTGCCAGCTTTAGCTTTGGAACTGTGTCTTGTTAGCAGGAAATCACATGTTTATCTGCTGCGCTGCGATTTTTGCGAGAACAGTTTCCAGTGTTTCCTCTGCTGGCTTGAAGCACCAGTTATTTTTGGACCATATGTGTATAAAACAACTAATCTTTGTGCTTCTGCAGACGGATCGCATTGGCTGCAGGAGGTATGGGTTCTGTAGCTTCAGAGATCCTCACAAAGATGTTTTCTGTCATCAGCTGGCTCGAAACATTTAGCTTTTATACAGGTCCTTCTCAAAAAGTAGCATATTGTGATAAAGTTCATTATTATCTGTAATGTACTGATAAACATTAGGCTTTCATATATATTAGATTCATTACCCACAACTGAAGTAGTTCAAGCCTTTTATTGTTTCTAATATTGATGATTTTGGCATACAGCTCATGAAAACCCAACATTCCTATCTTAAAAAATTTGCATATTTCATTCAACCCATAAAAGAAAAGTGTTTTTAATACAAAAAAGTCTACCTTCAAATAATTATGTTCAGTTATGCACTCAATACTCGGTCGGGAATCCTTTTGCAGAAATGAGTGCTTCAATGCGGCGTGGCATGGAGGCCATCAGCCTGTGGCACTGCTGAGGTGTTATGGAGGCCCAGGATGCTTCGATAGCGGCCTTAAGCTCATCCAGAGTGTTGGGTCTTGCGTCTCTCGACTTTCTCTTCACAATATCCCACAGATTCTCTAGGGGGTTCAGGTCAGGAGAGCTGGCAGGCCAATTGAGCACAGTAATACCATGGTCAGTAAACCATCTACCAGTGGTTTTGGCACTATGAGCAGGTGCCAGGTCGTGCTGAAAAATGAAATCTTCATCTCCATAAAGCTTTTCAGCAGATGGAAGCTTGAAGTGCTCCAAAATCTCCTGATAGCTAGCTGCATTGACCCTGCCCTTGATAAAACACAGTGGACCAACACCAGCAGCTGACATGGCACCCCAGACCATCACTGACTGTGGGTACCTGACACTGGACTTCAGGCATTTTGGCATTTCCCTCTGCCCAGTCCTACTCCAGACTCCGGCACCGTGATTTCCGAATGACATGCAAAATTTGCTTTCATCCGAAAAAGTACTTTGGACCACTGAGCAACAGTCCAGTGCTGCTTCTCTGTAGCCCAGGTCAGGTGCTTCTACCGCTGTTTCTGGTTCAAAAGTGGCTTGACCTGGGGAATGCGGCACCTGTAACCCATTTCCTGCACACGCCTGTGCACGGTGGCTCTGGATGTTTCTACTCCAGACTCAGTCCACTGCTTCGGCAGGTCCTCCAAGTTTTGGAATCGGTCCTTCTCCACAATCTTCCTCAGGGTCCGGTCACCTCTTCTCGTTGTGCAGCGTTTTCTGCCACACTTTTTCCTTCCCACAGACTTCCCACTGAGGTGCCTTGATACAGCACTCTGGGAACAGAAATTTCATCCTGTGTCTTACCCTCTTGCTTGAGGGTGTCAATGATGGCCTTCTGGACAGCAGTCAGGTCGGCAGTCTTACCCATGATTGCGGTTTTGAGTAATGAACCAGGCTGGAAGTTTTTAAAAGCCGCAGGAATCTTTTGCAGGTGTTTAGAGTTAATTAGTTGATTCAGATGATTAGGTTAGTAGCTCGTTTAGAGAACCTTTTTATGATATGCTAATTCTTTGAGATAGGGATTTTGGGTTTTCATGAGCTGTACGCCAAAATCATCAATATTAGAAACAATAAAAGGCTTGAACTACTTCAGTTGTGTGTAATGAATCTAATATATATGAAAGTCTAATGTTTATCAGTACATTACAGACAATAATGAACTTTATTACAATATGCTACTTTTTTGAGAAGGACCTCTACATTTTATTATCCACAAGGTGAAAGGCATACTAAAATGTTTTTTCCCACGTATCACAGAGGAAAAGGTGTGTGTGAAAGAGCACCTGATGTCCAACAGAAGGAGCAGCAGGACCTCTTTGAGACCTACAGCCGTTGTGTTGATGTCCTGCTGCTGTGTGATTAGTGTGTGTGTGTGTGTGTGTGTGTAGTTCTGCTGTAGTTTGTAAGACAAACACAGGAAGTGCCTCAGCATCTGTGAACGTTTCTGTCTGATCAGCACCACAATGACCCATAACGACTTCATTATTAAAGTTTATTTACATTAAATGAGTCCGTTGTTAATTAACTTGTTGCTGTTCCAGAACCTTCCATCATGATGTAGTGACCGCTGCCTCTCATAGGTACATTTACCTTTTACCTGTGGTTCTTGTATTATGTTTACTTATGTTGACTTTATACCCAACTCTAACCCTAACTCAGTCAAAATGAATTCAAAGTGTATCAATCCAGTTTCATGTATAATTATAACTAGTTTTAGACCTGCGGGATGTTCCAGCCAGCTGAAGCAGAGGTGAGCTCGGACCACTGAAGAGCAGGGCCAGGTGTGGACCTCCAGGTGTGACTAGGTCAAATGAGGCACACCATAGATGAATGTTCTCCTACCCTCAGTTGTGCTGAGGAGTCTGTGTTCTGAAAATCACGGTGTTGGCTTTGTTCTGTTTTTTCTGTAACGGTGACAACATGAGAGATGAGTGTGAAATGTGTGAATGGGTGGTGTTTCTCATCAGAATGCCGTGGTTCCCCTGGGTTTTGTTAATCCAATGTGGACGACAACTCTGAAGGTAAAGGTCCAAGCCGACTGCACACGTTTGCAAACACCAAGGTGATGCTCCGACCAGCCACCTCCTCTGCATGGATAGCATGGAGCTGTATGATGAGAACGAGCAAGTCATCATTCCACTGGTCCACCTCACCAGCAAAGACTTGAGCATGGCTCTCTGGCTGGAAGAATGTGCTTCATCCCTCACTGTCTGATCCAAACTGCTGGGGCTGAACTATTTCAAGGACAGATTCAAGAACCTTGGAGGTTTGCACGAACCACATTTACGATGAGGTCACAAGGAAGTCAACCAAAACCAAGCACCTCCAAAGACTTAGGCAGTTCCTAAAAAGCCAGCTGATTGGTCAGAACATGGTCCAATGTCCAAATGTCGTGCTGGTATAATAATCTGGACAGAGGTGGAGACAGAAGCCCCTGATGTCGAGACAAGGAAGCTCCTCTGTATGTGTGTACGCCTGTGTCTTCAATGCTGTCGCTCCTTTTAATAAAATCACTTTTTACTTTTAGTCTTTATTCTATTTTATTAACCCTTATATGACCTTAGTGCATTTTTTGTGCTTAAAGGACGTAAACGTTAGAAAATTAAAGGGTTATATAAGGGATAAAGGTTATACTACATCCTTCAGTCTGTGTGTCTTTACCTGCAACAAGTCAGTGTCCCCACTGTGGGATTGATATTCTATTCTATTATATTCTATTCTATTCTATTCTTTCTACACAGATGGCTCACTCCAAATCCAGTATCCTGAGAGTGGACACTAGGACTTCTCTGCTGGGTGGGACGGTCTGGGTCGGAGCGGGCCGGTTCAGGCCGATGATGTCAGGAGAGCGTTTG